>NW_026055641.1:0-799 GCF_023757995.1 Alternaria metachromatica
TTTATAATTGCATTCTCTGGATTAGAACTAGGTATTGCATTTATACAATCACAAGTTTTTGTAGTGTTATCTTGTTCATATATTAAAGATGCATTAGAATTACATTAAAGGTATATTACCTTATTTTTTTAGACGTAATTTCGGATATTCCTTGTTCTATTTGTAATGGGGCAAATTGTAAGGGTAAAGTCTTTTGTGGCGATACTACCTGTATATGTATAAGAACTGTGTAACCCTTTAACTCTAGATTGTTAGTAATATAATTGTTTTGTATTATTAACATGATATCAAAAGTAATTACCTTACCAGATAGTTTAATATGTCCCAGTATATATTGATTTATAAAGGTGGATAATTACAATTGTATATCTACAAAAAAAAGGGGTGTGTTGCATAGGGCTATGCATTTTGATTGCAGATCATAAATTTAAGGTTCAACTCCTTCACATCCCTAGGTTATACCTATCCGTATTATATTTTTATAAAACAAACTCTTTTATCCTCCCCCGCAAGCTTGCGGGGGAGGATAAAATAAATAAAAAACAATGTAGTATTTGAACTCACCTATACAAAATTTTTCAGATTAATTTAAAGGAAATAGTTACTTCCTCTCTAATTTTTGTTCGGATATTTATAAATTACCCTGTAAAAAAAAAAAGTAACCGTAAGCTTGCGGGGGGGACTAGATATCTTTATAACATTCTTTAATAGCCTTTATAGCTCAATGGTAGAGCGGAATACTGTTAATATTCTGATAAATGTTCGATTCATTTTAAAGGCTTCTCATTTGCCTTTACAA
>NW_026055642.1:0-799 GCF_023757995.1 Alternaria metachromatica
AGAATTTCTTTTATTATTATTATTATTACTAGTATTATAGTTATTACTAGTAGAATAATTATAACTAAAAGAATTATTCTTATTATTAGAATTAGAAGTAGAGTTTTTATTCTTAATAGAATTAACTTTTCTACTTTTATCTAATAATTGCGATATAATAGTATCTAAATCTACACTATTATTATCTATTCTAATAGTTTGTGTAATTATAGTTACTATATATTTGTAATCTTTATTTAGATTATTTTATAGCAAAGCTATAAGAAATTTATTAGATAAACTAATTTCTTTAGCTTCTAAGCTATTAGCTAAGTATTTAAAATTATTAATATATAATTTTAAATTACCTTTATAAGAATTAATAGTAGTATTAATTAGTTCTTTACTAATTAAAAATTTACTACTAAATTCTTTAGCTTTGTATAGATTCTTTAGCATTTACTATAATAGATAAGAATTACTAATATATCTAACTTATAATAAAGGTCTATCTTCTAAAGCTAATTTAATAAAACTAGTAGCTTTAATAGCTTTATCTTGTAATAGAACTCTAGTAGCTTTGCTTAAACTAGATAAATTGTGTACTATTACTTCTAGATAGCCTTCTTTAGTTAAAAGAGCTTCTATTTTAATAGACTAAATATTGTAATTACTAGATCTCTTTAATTTAGAAATTTTAAATATAGTATCTAACATTTTTAGTTATTAATTAAATAATAATTAAATAACTAAAGATTTTATTACTTAAAAGTAATAAGATTATTAAACTACTTTTAAAAAGTATTTAATAATAATAGAT
>NW_026055643.1:0-744 GCF_023757995.1 Alternaria metachromatica
AATTACGTAAGCAATTAGATTTACTAGGAATTTTTCTAATTTGTTAAGAAATTACAATAAGTGCAATCTTAACAAAGCTTAATAATAATAAAAAGATAATAATAACTAAGTTATTATAATCTTTACATTATTTAAATATAATAAGCTTTTAAATAAGCCTAAATCTATACCTTTACCTATAGAAATTAAATTATCTAAAAATCTAGAAGATAGTTCTATTATTAAAGACTATTAAAAAGAAATAGGTAGTTTAATTTATTTAACTATATTTACTAGGCCTAACCTAGTTTATAGTATAAATTACCTAGCTAGATTTATGTCTAATCCTAGTCTAGAACATTATAAATATTTAAATTTTATATTTAGTTATCTATTAAAGACTAGTAATTATAGCTTAGATTTAACTCTACAATCTTTAGAATCTAATAATTCTAATAATAATACTATTAATAATATTAATAATAGTATTAATTTATTAGGTATTAGTAATTTAGATTAGAGAGGTAATTTAGATTCTCAAAAATCTACTACAAGCAATATATTTATTGTAAATAATTCTAAAAGTAATTATAATAATAATATAGCTATTAGTTAGATTTTAAAATTGCAAAAAACTATAGCTATTTCTAGTGCAGAAGCAGAATATATAGCTTTAAAAGAAGCTACTAAAGAAAGTTTATATCTTAATAATTTTATTAAAGATCTTTTTAATAATAATTCTATTAAAGAATTTAGTTCTATTTT
>NW_026055644.1:0-694 GCF_023757995.1 Alternaria metachromatica
TAAAACACCTCTATTTGTCTTAGCCTAGTTAATATTAGAGTTATTACGTAATTTAATAACTCTTATCTTCTTATCTCTCTTTCTGTAATTACTAAAAGATCTAGTAATAAACTAATTATTAGTCTATACAATATAACGTATAAACTAATATAATTAGTACTAGTCTAGATTATAAATCTAGAAGATAAGAAGAACTTAGCAGACTTAGATTATAAATCTAGAAATTAAGCAGATTTAATTATAAATCTTTATCTTTAGGTAGAAATAGGCAGATATTTACGCAATTATTCTAGTAGCTATTTTCTATAAAAGAAATAGCAATTCTTTATAGTTATTCTTTACCTAGTAATAATATTATTACCTTTTACCTATTATCTACTTTGTAATTATTTATTACAATCTTTATTAGTTATACTATTTATTATAGTATTTAACTACTTTGTTCTAATAAAGCTATATTCTATTATTAGAGAATAGTTCTTATTACCTATCTATTCTTTATAAGTTATAAGCCTAGCTAGGCGCTTATAGCTTTATTAGAATATATTTTATTTATATTATTACTTATTCTAAGTAATTAATATATTTAAAAGAAAAAGATTTTTATTTATTCTAAAAGAGTTATTCTTTAGAATTAATAAAATATCTATTTTAGAACTATATAGTTTAACTTATACTTTTTATCTATTATTAT
>NW_026055645.1:0-665 GCF_023757995.1 Alternaria metachromatica
TTTTATTATTATTAATAAATATAAATAGTCTTTGTTCTGTATCTATTATTATTAAATACTTTTTAAAGTAGTTTAATAATCTTATTACTTTTAAGTAATAAAATCTTTAGTTATTTAATTAATTATTTAATTATTATTTAATTAATAACTAAAAATGTCGGATACTATATTTAAAATTCCTAAATTAAAGAGATCTAGTAATTATAATATTTAGTCTATTAAAATAGAAGCTCTATTAACTAAAGAAGGCTATCTAGAAGTAATAGCACACGATTTATCTAGTTTAAGCGAAGCTACTAGAGTTCTATTATAAGATAAAGCTATTAAAGCTACTAGTTTTATTAAATTAGCTTTAGAAGATAGACCTTTATTATAAGTTA
Organism: Alternaria metachromatica; assembly: GCF_023757995.1. NCBI lineage: Eukaryota > Fungi > Ascomycota > Dothideomycetes > Pleosporales > Pleosporaceae > Alternaria > Alternaria metachromatica. Next base: position 381 of record NW_026055645.1, read on the forward strand.
GATATATTAGTAATCCTTATTTATTATAGCAAATGCTAAAAAATCTATATAAAGCTAAAGAATTTAGTAGCGAATTTTTAATTAGTAAAGAACTAATTAATACTACTATTAATTCTTATAAAGGTAATTTAGAATTATATATTAATAATTTTAAACGTCTAGCTAATAGCTTAGAAGCTAAAGAAATTAGTTTACCTAATAAATTTCTTGTAGCTTTGCTATTAAATAATCTTAATAAAGATTACGAATATATAGTAACTATAATTACACAAACTATTAGAATAG
>NW_026055646.1:0-664 GCF_023757995.1 Alternaria metachromatica
AATTTCTTTAGCTTCTAAGCTATTAGCTAGGCGTTTAAAATTATTAATATATAATTCTAAATTGCCTTTATAAGAATTAATAGTAGTATTAATTAGTTCTTTACTAATTAAAAATTCGCTACTAAATTCTTTAGCTTCGTATAGATTTTTTAGCATTTGCTATAATAAATAAGGATTACTAATATATCTAACTTGTAATAAAGGTCTATCTTCTAAAGCTAATTTAATAAAACTAGTAGCTTTAATAGCTTTATCTTGTAATAGAACTCTAGTAGCTTTACTTAAACTAGATAAATCGTATGCTATTACTTCTAAATAGCCTTCTTTAGTTAAAAGAGCTTCTATTTTAATAGACTAAATATTGTAATTACTAGATCCCTTTAATTTAGGAATTTTAAATATAGTATCTAACATTTTTAGTTATTAATTAAATAATTATTAAATAATTAATTAAATAACTAAAGATTTTATTACTTAAAAGTAATAAGATTATTAAACTACTTTAAAAAGTATTTAATAATAATAGATACAGAACAGAGACTATTTATATTTATTAATAATAATAAAATTATTATTAATAATATAGCCTAGGTCTATACCCCTTTCTTCTATATTCTTTTAATAAAATAAAAGAATTAGTATTATAAAAATACTAAATTATTCT
>NW_026055647.1:0-662 GCF_023757995.1 Alternaria metachromatica
TTTTAGACTGTATAAAGCTTTATTTAATCTACAAACTAGATTATTAAAGTCTTTATTTAAAATAGCTTTATTAATAAAGTCTATTAAACTTTTATCTATAATATCTTTTAAAGCCTTTTTTAAAATATATTCTTCTAGGCCTATAGGTAATTATATATAAATATTATTATTATCTATTTCTGCATTAGGAAAAGCTTATTTAATATTCTAAGTATAGATTTCCTAATCTAGATAGCAGAAAATAGCTAATAATAGCCTAATAATACTAGGCTTACTAGTAGAAGCAAAGGTTTCTTTATAATTAATATTATATTTTTATAGAAAGCCTTTAGCTACCTATCTAGCTTTATATTTTTTAATAGTATTATCTAAGTTTAATTTCTTAGAAAGAACCTATCTACCTTTAATAATATTAATATTATTAGGTTTATTAGTTATATTCTAAGTATTAGTTTTAATAAGATTATCTACTTCTATTTTTATAGCAGCTAGATATAGATCTTTATCTTTTCTATTTAATACTTCTTTATAACTTTTAGGTTCTATTAAACTATTATTACTAGTATTTAAAATATTCTCTATAATAGAATTATTATAAAGAGTATTCTAATTATTTTTACTAGTATTAATATTTAATTTAATACTATTAAAGCTATTATCTT
>NW_026055648.1:0-662 GCF_023757995.1 Alternaria metachromatica
TAGATTTAGGCTTATTTAAAAGCTTATTATATTTAAATAATAGTTTATTAATAAAACTTCTTTGCGTTATAATTAAAGATCTCTTAGATCTATCTCTAATTATTTCTACGCCTAGAAATTCTTTAATTTCTCCTAAATTAGTTATTTCTAATTTAGAAGTTCTAGTTAAATCCTTATATAACTTATTAACTAGATTTATATTTTTAGCAAATACTAATATATCGTCTACGTGTGTAGCTAATACAATAGGTTTAGTATTATGTATAAAAATACTATTATCTATATTTAAAACTTTAAAATCTAGTTGTTCTAGAATTTTAGTTAAAAACAATTGCTACTACCTAGAAGCTTGTTTTAGACCGTATAAAGCTTTATTTAATCTACAAACTAGATTATTAAAGTCTTTATTTAAAATAGCTTTATTAATAAAGTCTATTAAACTTTTATCTGTAATATCTTTTAAAGCTTCTTTTAAGATATATTCTTCTAAGCCTATAGGCAATTGTATATAAATATTATTATTATCTATTTCTGCATTAGGAAAAGCTTGTTTAATATCCTAAGTATAGATTTCCTAATCTAGATAGCAGAAAATAGCTAATAATAGCCTAATAATACTAGGCTTACTAGTAGAAGCAAAGGTTTCTTTATAATTAATATTA
>NW_026055649.1:0-656 GCF_023757995.1 Alternaria metachromatica
TAATAGAATTATTATAAAGAGTATTCTAATTGTTTTTACTAGTATTAATATTTAATTTACTATTATTAAAGCTATTATCTTCTATAATAATAGTAGAATTAATAGCTAGTTTATCTTTAGAATAATTGTTGTCTAGTTCTATTAAACTATTATTATTATTAGAAGAAATAACTCTTTTATTAGAGAAATTATTATTATTATTAATTATTAACTTATCTTTAGAATCTTTGAATTTAGAGTTATTATTAATAATAATATTACTATTACTATTGTTAATAATAATTTTACTATTATTATTATTACTAGTAATAGATTTTGTTTTACTAAAGTCTTCTTCTATAATATTGTTATTATTATTAGAAGAAAGATTTTCTATTTTTGTAAATATTTTATTAATATTTATGTTATTATTAGGCTTATAATAATAACCTTCTATAATCTTATAATCTCTAGCTCTAATAGTTTTATTATTACTAAGATTATATAATTTATAGATATTAGAACTACTAAATTCTATTAAATAATAAGGACTAGCTTTACTATCTAGTTTTTTAATTAAACTAGTAGGTTCTTTATAATAAGTTAAAGATCTAAAAATTTAAATATTATTAATATTAGGTATTTCTTTAAATTTTAACTTATAAGGCGTCTTAAAA
>NW_026055650.1:0-653 GCF_023757995.1 Alternaria metachromatica
ATATTCTCTATAATAGAATTATTATAAAGAGTATTCTAATTATTTTTACTAGTATTAATATTTAATTTAATACTATTAAAGCTATTATCTTCTATAATAATAGTAGAATTAATAGCTAGTTTATCTTTAGAATAATTATCGTCTAGTTCCACTAAACTATTATTATTATTAGAAGAAATAACTCTTTTATTAGAGTTATTATTATTATTATTAATTAATAACTTATCTTTAGAATCTTTAAATTCAGAGTTATTATTAATAACAATATTACTATTACTATTATTAATAATAATTTTACTATTATTATTATTACTAGTAATAGATTCTATTTTACTAAAGTCTTCTTCTATAATATTATTATTATTATTATTAGAAGAAAGATCTTCTAGTTTTGTAAATATTTTATTAATATTTACGTTATTATTAGGCTTATAATAATAACCTTCTATAATTTTACAATCTCTAGCTCTAATAGTCTTATTATTACTAGGATTATATAATTTATAGATATTAGAACTACTAAATCCTATTAAATAATAAGGACTAGCTTTACTATCTAGTTTTTTAATTAAACTAGTAGGTTCTTTATAATAAGTTAAAGATCTAAAAATTCTAATATTATTAATATTAGGTATTTCTTTATATTTTAACTT